>NC_056733.1:200937624-200985124 GCF_019279795.1 Protopterus annectens
TCTTACATTGTATACACTACTGATTCTAGCTGTTCTTCCCTAGGTCTTACATTGTATACACTACTGATTCTAGCTGTTCTTCCCTAGGTCTTACATTGTATACACTACTGATTCTAGCTGTTCTTCCCTAGGTCTTACATTGTATACACTACAGATTCTAGCTGTTCTTCCCTAGGTCTTACATTGTATACACTACCAATTCTAGCTGTTCTTCCCTAGGTCTTACATTGTATACACTACTGATTCTAGCTGTTCTTCCCTAGGTCTTACATTGTATATACTACTGATTCTAGCTGTTCTTCCCTACGTCTTACATTGTATACTCTACATATTCTAGGTGTTCTTCCCTAGGTCTTACATTGTATACACTACTGATTCTAGCTGTTCTTCCCTAGGTCTTACATTGTATACACTGCTGATTCTAGCTGTTCTTCCCTAGGTCTTACATTGTATACACTACTGATTCTAGCTGTTCTTCCCTAGGTCTTACATTGTATACACTACCAATTCTAGCTGTTCTTCCCTAGGTCTTACATTGTATACACTACCAATTCTAGCTGTTCTTCCCTAGGTCTTACATTGTATACACTACTGATTCTAGCTGTTCTTCCCTAGGTCTTACATTGTATACACTACCAATTCTAGCTGTTCTTCCCTAGGTCTTACATTGTATACACTACAGATTCTAGCTGTTCTTCCCTAGGTCTTACATTGTATACACTACAGATTCTAGCTGTGGCTCCCTAGGTCTTACATTGTATACACTACTGATTCTAGCTGTTCTTCCCTTGGTCTTACATTTTATACACTACTGATTCTAGCTGTTCTTCCCTAGGTCTTACATTGTATACACTACCAATTCTAGCTGTTCTTCCCTAGGTCTTACATTGTATACACTACTGATTCTAGCTGTTCTTCCCTAGGTCTTACATTGTATACACTACATATTCTAGCTGTTCTTCCCTAGGTCTTACATTGTATACACTACTGATTCTAGCTGTTCTTCCCTAGGTCTTACATTGTATACACTACAGATTCTAGCTGTTCTTCCCTAGGTCTTACATTGTATACACTACAGATTCTAGGTGTTCTTTCCTAGGTCTTACATTGCATACACTACAGATGCTAGCTGTGCTTTCCTAGGTCTTACATTGTATACACTACAGATTCTAACTGTTCTTCCCTAGGTCTTACATTGTATACACTACATATTCTAACTGTTCCTCCCTAGGTCTTACATTGTATACACTACATATTCTAGGTGTTCTTCCCTAGGTCTTACATTGTATACACTACAGATTCTAGCTGTTCTTCCCTAGGTCTTACATTATATACACTAACGATTCTAGCTGTTCTTCCCTAGGTCTTACATTGTATACACTACAGATTCTAGCTGTGGTTCCCTAGGTCTTACATTGTATACACTACTGATTCTAGCTGTTCTTCCCTCAGTTATACATTGTATATATTACAGATTTTAGTTGTTCTTCCCTCAGTCTTACATTGTATATACTACAAATTCTGTTTGTTCTTCCCTAGGTCTTACATTGTATACACTACAGACTGTAGTTTTTCTTCTGTCAGTTTTACATTGTATACACCCCAGATTCTATTTGTTTTTCCTTCAGTATTACATTGTATATACTACAGATTCCAGTTATTCTTCCTCAGGTCTTACATTGTATATACTACAGATTCAGATGTTTTTCCTTGGTATTACATTGTATATACTACAGTTTCTAGGTGTTCCTCCCTCAGTCTTACATTGTATATACAACAGATACTAGTTGTTCTTTACTCACTGTTACATTGTACATACTGCATATTCTATTTGCTCTTGTCTCAGTCTTACATTACTTATGTACTACATATTCTGGTTGCAATTCCTTCAATCTTACATTCTATAAATTCCATATTCTAGTTGTTCTTTCCTCAGTCTTACATTGTTTATACTATAGAATCTATTCATTCTTCCCTCAGTCTTATATATATACTACAGATTCTAGTTGTTCTTCTGTTAGTCTTGCATTGTGTAGGCTATAGATTCAGATGTTTTCCTTTGGTCTGACATGGTATATATTACAGATTCTAGTTCTTCCCACTGCCTTATGTTGTATATAGTATAGTTTCTATTTGTCCTTTTCTCAGTCTTACATTGTGTATACTACAGATGCTGTTTGTTCTCTTATTCTTACATTGTATACACTACAGACTCTAGGTTTATTCCCTCAGTCTTACACTGTATATACTACAGATTCTAGTTGTTCTTCTCTCAGTATTACATTGTGTATACTACAGATTCTGTTTGTTCTCTTATTCTTACATTGTATACACTACAGATTCTAGGTTTACTTCCCTCAGTCTTACACTGTATATACTACAGATTCTAGTTGTTCTTCTGTCAGTATTGCACTGTGTATGCTACAGATTCAGATGTTTTCCTTTGGTCTGACATGGTATATATTACAGATTCTAGTTGTTCTTCCCTCTACCTTATGTTGTATATAGTATAGTTTCTATTTGTCCTTTTCTCAGTCTTACATTGTGTATACTACAGATTCTGCCTGTTCTCTTATTCGTACATTGCATGCACTACAGACTCTAGGTTTACTTCCCTCAGTCTTACACTGTGTATACTACAGATTCTAGTTGTTCTTCTCTCAGTCTTATATTGTGTATACTACAGATTCTGTCAATTCTCTTATTCTTACATTGTATACACTACAGATTCTAGGTTTACTTCTCTCAGTCTTACATTGTATATACTACAGATTCTAGTTGTTCTTCTCTCAGTCTTATATGTGTATACTACAGATTCTGTTTGTTCTCTTATTCTTACATTGTATACACTACAGATTCTAGGCTTACTTCCCTCAGTCTTACACTGTATATACTACAGATTCTAGTTGTTCTTCTGTCAGTCTTGCATTGTGTATGCTACAGATTCAGATGTTTTCCATTGGTCTGACATGGTATATATTACAGATTCTAGTTGTTCTTCCCTCTGCCTTATGTTGTATATAGTATAGTTTCTATTTGTCCTTTTCTCAGTCTTACATTGTGTATACTACAGATTCTGTTTGTTCTCTTATTCTTACATTGTATACACTACAGACTCGAGGTTTACTTCCCTCAGTCCTACACTGTATATACTACAGATTCTAGTTGTTCTTCTCTCAGTCTTACATTGTCTATACTACAGATTCTGCCTGTTCTCTTATTCTTACATTGTATGCACTACAGACTCTAGGTTTACTTCCCTCAGTCTTACACTGTGTATACTACAGATTCTAGTTGTTCTTCTCTCAGTCCTATATTGTGTATACTACAGATTCTGTCAATTCTCTTATTCTTACATTGTATACACTACAGATTCTAGGTTTACTTCTCTCAGTCTTACATTGTATATACTACAGATTCTAGTTGTTCTTCTCTCAGTCTTATATTGTGTATACTACAGATTCTGTTTGTTCTCTTATTCTTACATTGTATACACTACAGATTCTAGGTTTACTTCCCTCAGTCTTACATTCTATACACTACAGATTCTAGTTGTTCTTCTCTCAGTCTTATATTGTGTATACTACAGATTCTGTTTGTTCTCTTATTCTTACAGTGTATACACTACAGACTCCAGGTTTACTTCCCTCAGTCTTACATTCTATACACTACAGATTCTAGTTGTTCTTCTCTCAGTCTTACATTGTGTATACTACAGATTCTGTTTGTTCTCTTATTCTTACATTGTATACACTACAGACTCTAGGTTTACTTCCCTCAGTCTTACACTGTATATACTACAGATTCTAGTTGTTCTTCTCTCAGTCTTACATTGTGTATACTACAGATTCTGTTTGTTCTCTTATTCTTACATTGTATACACTACAGACTCTAGGTTTACTTCCTCAGTCTTACACTGTATATACTACAGATTCTAGTTGTTCTTCTCTCAGTCTTACATTGTGTATACTACAGATTCTGTTTGTTCTCTTATTCTTACATTGTATACACTACAGATTCTAGGTTTACTTCCCTCAGTCTTACACTGTATATACTACAGATTCTAGTTGTTCTTCTCTCAGTCTTACATTGTGTATACTACAGATTCTGTTTGTTCTCTTATTCTTACATTGTATACAGTACAGATTCTAGGTTTACTTCCCTCAGTCTTACACTGTATATACTACAGATTCTAGTTGTTCTTCTCTCAGTCTTACATTGTGTATACTACAGATTCTGTTTGTTCTCTTATTCTTACATTGTATACACTACAGGTTCTAGGCTTACTTCCCTCAGTCTTACACTGAATATACTACAGATTCTAGTTGTTCTTCTCTCATTCTTATATTGTGTATACTACAGATTCTGTTTGTTCTCTTATTCTTACATTGTATACACTACAGACTCTAGGTTTACTTCCCTCAGTCTTACACTGTATATACTACAGATTCTAGTTGTTCTTCTCTCAGTCTTATATTGTGTATACTACAGATTCTGTTTGTTCTCTTATTCTTACATTGTATACACTACAGATTCTAGGTTTACTTCCCTCAGTCTTACACTGTATATACTACAGATTCTAGTTGTTCTTCTCTCAGTCTTATATTGTGTATACTACAGATTCTGTTTGTTCTCTTATTCTTACATTGTATACACTACAGATTCTAGGTTTACTTCCCTCAGTCTTACACTGTATATACTACAGATTCTAGTTGTTCTTCTCTCAGTCTTACATTGTGTATACTACAGATTCTGTTTGTTCTCTTATTCTTACATTGTATACACTACAGACTCTAGGTTTACTTCCCTCAGTCTTACACTGTATATACTACAGATTCTAGTTGTTCTTCTCTCAGTCTTACATTGTGTATACTACAGATTCTGTTTGTTCTCTTATTCTTACATTGTATACACTACAGACTCTAGGTTTACTTTCCTCAGTCCACTGTATATATACTAACATTCTAGTTTTTTTTTTTCTTATTATTATTACATATTATTTACATTGCATGCATTTCTATTCTTCCTCAATCTTACATTGTATATACTACAAATTCTGGTTGATCCTCCCTCAGTCCTACATTGTGCATGCTATAGATTCTAGTTGTTCTTACCTGAGTCTTACACCGCATATAGTACAAATTCCAGTTGTTCTTCTCTTAGTCTTACATTGTATGTACTGCAGATTCTAGTTGTTCTACCCTCAGTTTTACATTGTATATACTGCAATTTTTTTCATCCCTCAGTCTTACATTGTGAATACTACAGATTCTAGTTGTTTTTCTCTTGATCTTACATTGCGTATATTACAGAGTCTAATTTTTCTTCCCTCAGCCTTACTGTATATACTGCAGACCCTACTTTTACTTCCTTCTGTCTTACACTGTATACACTACAGATTCTAGTTGTTCTTCTCTCAGTCTTACATTGTGTATACTACAGATTCTGTTTGTTCTCTTATTCTTACATTGTATACACTACAGACTCTAGGTTTACTTCCCTCAGTCTTACACTGTATATACTCCAGATTCTAGTTGTTCTTCTCTCAGTCTTACATTGTGTATACTACAGATTCTGTTTGTTCTCTTATTCTTACATTGTATACATTACAGATTCTAGGTTTACTTCCCTCAGTCTTACACTTTATATATTACAGATTCTAGTTGTTCTTCTCTCAGTCTTATATTGTGTATGCTACAGATTCTGTTTGTTCTCTTATTCTTACATTATATACACTACAGACTCTAGGTTTACTTCCCTCAGGCTTACACTGTATATACTACAGATTCTAGTTGTTCTTCTCTCAGTCTTACATTGTGTATAATACAGATTCTGTTTGTTTTCTTATTCTTACATTGTATACACTACAGATTATAGGTTTACTTCCCTCAGTCCTACACTGTATATACTACACATTCTAGTTGTTCTTCTCTCAGTCTTATATTGTGCATAATACAGATTCTGTTTGTTCTCTTATTCTTACATTGTATACACTACAGACTCTAGGTTTACTTCCCTCAGTCCTACACTGTATATACTACAAATTCTAGTTGTTCTTCTCTCAGTCTTACATTGCGTATACTACAGAATCTGTTTGTTCTCTTATTCTTACATTGTATACACTACAGACTCTAGGTTTACTTCCCTCAGTCTTACACTGTATATACTACAGATTCTAGTTGTTCTTCTCTCAGTCTTACATTGTGTATACTACAGATTCTGTTTGTTCTCTTATTCTTACATTGTATACACTACAGACTCTAGGTTTCCTTCCCTCAGTCCTACACTGTATATACTACAGATTCTAGTTGTTTTTCTCGTTATTATTCCCTCAATATTACATTGCATGCATTCAGATTCTAATTGCTTTTCCCTCAATCTTACATTGTATATACTACAAATTCTGGTTGATCCTCCCTCAGTCCTACATTGTGTATGCTATAGATTCTAGTTGTTCTAACCTCAGTCTTACATTGCATATAGTACAAATTCCAGTTGTTCTTCTCTTAGTCTTACATTGTATGTACTGCAGATTCTAGTTGTTCTACCCTTAGTTCTACATTGTATATACTGCAATTTTTTTCATCCCTCAGTCTTACATTGTGAATACTACAGATTCTAGTTGTTTTTCCCTTGATCTTACATTGCGTATATTACAGAGTCTAATTTTTCTTCCCTCAGCCTTACTGTATAAACTGCAGACCCTACTTTTACTTCCTTCTGTCTTACACTGTATACACTACAGATTCTAGTTGTTCTTCTCTCAGTCTTACATTGTGTATACTACAGATTCTGTTTGTTCTCTTATTCTTACATTGTATACACTACAGACTCTAGGTTTACTTCCCTCAGTCTTACACTGTATATACTACAGATTCTAGTTGTTCTTCTCTCAGTCTTACATTGTGTATACTACAGATTCTGTTTGTTCTCTTATTCTTACATTGTATACATTACAGATTCTAGGTTTACTTCCCTCAGTCTTACACTGTATATATTACAGATTCTAGTTGTTCTTCTCTCAGTCTTATATTGTGTATACTACAGATTCTGATGGTTCTCTTATTCTTACATTATATACACTACAGACTCTAGGTTTACTTCCCTCAGTCTTACACTTTATATACTACAGATTCTAGTTGTTCTTTTCTCAGTCTTACATTGTGTATACTACAGATTCTGTTTGTTCTCTTATTCTTACATTGCATACACTACAGATTCTAGGTTTACTTCCCTCAGTCCTACACTGTATATACTACAGATTCTAGTTGTTCTTCTCTCAGTCTTATATTGTGTATACTACAGATTCTGTTTGTTCTCTTATTCTTACATTGTATATACTACAGACTCTAGGTTTGCTTCCCTCAGTCTTACACTGTATATACTACAGATTCTAGTTGTTCTTCTCTCAGTCATACATTGTGTATACTACAGATACTGTTTGTTCTCTTATTCTTACATTGTATACACTACAGACTCTAGGTTTACTTCCCTCAGTATTACACTGTATATACTATAGATTCTAGCTGTTCTTCTCTCAGTCTTACATTGTGTATACTACAGATTCTGTTTGTTCTCTTATTCTTACATTGTATACACTACAGATTCTAGGCTTTCTTCCCTCAGTCTTACACTGTATATACTACAGTTTCTAGTTGTTCTTCTCTCAGTCTTATATTGTGTATACTACAGATTCTGTTTGTTCTCTTATTCTTACATTGTATACACTACAGACTTTAGGTTTACTTCCCTCAGTCTTACACTGTATATACTACAGATTCTAGTTGTTCTTCTCTCAGTCTTACATTGTGTATACTACAGATTCTGTTTGTTCTCTTATTCTTACATTGTATACACTACAGATTCTAGGTTTACTTCCCACAGTCCTACACTGTTTATACTACAGATTCTAGTTGTTCTTCTCTCAGTCTTATATTGTGTATACTACAGATTCTGTTTGTTCTCTTATTCTTACATTGTATACACTACAGACTCTAGGTTTACTTCCCTCAGTCTTACACTGTATATACTACAGATTCTAGTTGTTCTTCTCTCAGTCTTACATTGTGTATACTACAGATTCTGTTTGTTCTCTTATTCTTACATTGTATACAGTACAGATTCTAGGTTTACTTCCCTCAGTCTTACACTGTATATACTACAGATTCTTGTTGTTCTTCTCTCAGGCTTACATTGTGTATACTACAGATTCTGTTTGTTCTCTTATTCTTACATTGTATACACTACAGACTCTAGGTTTACTTCCCTCAGTCTTACACTGAATATACTACAGATTCTAGTTGTTCTTCTCTCATTCTTATATTGTGTATACTACAGATTCTGTTTGTTCTCTTATTCTTACATTGTATACACTACAGACTCTAGGTTTACTTCCCTCAGTCTTACACTGTATATACTACAGATTCTAGTTGTTCTTCTCTCAGTCTTACATTGTGTATACTACAGATTCTGTTTGTTCTCTTATTCTTACATTGTATACACTACAGACTCTAGGTTTACTTCCCTCAGTCTTACACTGTATATACTACAGATTCTAGTTGTACTTCTCTCAGTCATACATTGTGTATACTACAGATTCTGTTTGTACTCTTATTCTTACATTGTATACACTAGAGACTCTAGGTTTACTTCCCTCAGTCTTACACTGTATATACTACAGATTCTAGTTGTTCTTCTCTCAGTCTTACATTGTGTATACTACAGATTCTGTTTGTTCTCTTATTCTTACATTGTATACACTACAGATTCTAGGCTTACTTCCCTCAGTCTTACACTGTATATACTACAGATTCTAGTTGTTCTTCTCTCAGTCTTATATTGTGTATACTACATATTCTGTTTGTTCTGTTATTCTTACATTGTATAGACTACAGATTCTAGGTTTACTTCCCTCAGTCCTACACTGTATATACTACAGATTCTAGTTTCTCTCAGTCTTACATTGTGTATACTACAGATTCTGTTTGTTCTCTTATTCTTACATTGTATACACAACAGACTCTAGGTTTACTTCCCTCAGTCTTACACTGTATATACTACAGATTGTAGTTGTTCTTCTCTCAGTCTTACATTGTGTATACTACAGATTCTGTTTGTTCTCTTATTCTTACATTGTATACACTACAGACTCTAGGTTTACTTCCCTCAGTCCTACACTGTATATACTACAGATTCTAGTTGTTTTTCTCGTTATTATTCCCTCAATATTACATTGCATGCATTCAGATTCTAATTGCTTTTCCCTCAATCTTACATTGTATATACTACAAATTCTGGTTGATCCTCCCTCAGTCCTACATTGTGCATGCTATAGATTCTAGTTGTTCTAACCTGAGTCTTACACAGCATATAGTACAAATTCCAGTTGTTCTTCTCTTAGTCTTACATTGTATGTACTGCAGATTCTAGTTGTTCTACCCTCAGTTTTACATTGTATATACTGCAATTTTTTTCATCCCTCAGTCTTACATTGTGAATACTACAGATTCTAGTTGTTTTTCCCTTGATCTTACATTGCGTATATTACAGAGTCTAATTTTTCTTCCCTCAGCCTTACTGTATATAATGCAGACCCTACTTTTACTTCCTTCTGTCTTACACTGTATACACTACAGATTCTAGTTGTTCTTCTCTCAGTCTTACATTGTGTATACTACAGATTCTGTTTGTTCTCTTATTCTTACATTGTATACACTACAGACTCTAGGTTTACTTCCCTCAGTCTTACACTGTATATACTCCAGATTCTAGTTGTTCTTCTCTCAGTCTTACATTGTGTATACTACAGATTCTGTTTGTTCTCTTATTCTTACATTGTATACATTACAGATTCTAGGTTTACTTCCCTCAGTCTTACACTTTATATATTACAGATTCTAGTTGTTCTTCTCTCAGTCTTACATTGTGTATACTACAGATTCTGTTTGTTCTCTTATTCTTACATTGTATACACTACAGACTCTAGGTTTACTTCCCTCAGTCTTACACTGTATATACTACAGATTCTAGTTGTTCTTCTCTCAGTCTTACATTGTGTATACTACAGATTCTGTTTGTTCTCTTATTCTTACATTGTATACACTACAGACTCTAGGTTTACTTCCCTCAGTCCTACACTGTATATACTACAAATTCTAGTTGTTCTTCTCTCAGTCTTACATTGTGTATACTACAGATTCTGTTTGTTCTCTTATTCTTACATTGTATGTACTCCAGACATTAGTTGTTCTTCCCTCAGGCTTATACTGTATATACTACAGATTCTATTTGTTCTTCCTTCAATCTTATATTCTGTATACTACAGATTCTAGTTATTATTTTCTTGTTCTTAAATTGCATATACTACAGATTCTAGTTGTTCTACCCTTAGTTCTTACATTGTATGCTACTGCAATATCCCTCAGTCTTACATTGTGAATACTACAGATTCTAGTTGTTTTTCCCTTGATCTTACATTGCGTATATTACAGAGTCTAATTTTTCTTCCCTCAGCCTTACTGTATAAACTGCAGACCCTACTTTTACTTCCTTCTGTCTTACACTGTATACACTACAGATTCTAGTTGTTCTTCTCTCAGTCTTACATTGTGTATACTACAGATTCTGTTTGTTCTCTTATTCTTACATTGTATACATTACAGATTCTAGGTTTACTTCCCTCAGTCTTACACTGTATATATTACAGATTCTAGTTGTTCTTCTCTCAGTCTTATATTGTGTATACTACAGATTCTGTTGGTTCTCTTATCTTACATTATATACACTACAGACTCTAGCTTTACTTCCCTCAGTCTTACACTGTATATACTACAGATTCTAGTTGTTCTTCTCTCAGTCTTACATTGTGTATACTACAGATTCTGTTTGTTCTCTTATTCTTACATTGTATACACTACAGATTCTAGGCTTACTTCCCTCAGTCCTACACTGTATATACTACAGATTCTAGTTGTTCTTCTCTCAGTCTTATATTGTGTACACTACAGATTCTGTTTGTTCTGTTATTCTTACATTGTATAGACTACAGACTCTAGGTTTACTTCCCTCAGTCCTACACTGTATATACTACAGATTCTAGTTGTTCTTCTCTTAGTCTTACATTGTGTATACTACAGATTCTGTTTGTTCTCTTATTCTTACATTGTATACACAACAGACTCTAGGTTTACTTCCCTCAGTCTTACACTGTATATACTACAGATTCTAGTTGTTCTTCTCTCAGTCTTACATTGTGTATACTACAGATTCTGTTTGTTCTCTTATTCTTACATTGTATACACTACAGACTCTAGGTTTACTTCCCTCAGTCCTACACTGTATATACTACAGATTCTAGTTGTTTTTCGTTTTATTATTCTCAATATATTATTTTGCATCATTCAGATTTTCTAATTTTTCCCTCAATCTTACATGTATATACACCATTTTCTGTGATTGATTCTCCTCAGTCCTACATGTGTATGCTATAGTTTTAGTTGTTTCTAACCTGGGTCTTACATTGCATATATAGTCAGTTGTTCTTCTCTTAGTCTTACATTGTATGTACTGCAGATTCTAGTTGTTCTACCCTCAGTTTTACATTGTATATACTGCAATTTTTTTCATCCCTCAGTCTTACACTGTATATACTACAGATTCTAGTTGTTCTTCTCTCAGTATTATATTGTGTACACTACAGATTCTGTTTGTTCTCTTATTCTTACATTGTATACACTACAGACTCTATGTTTACTTCCCTCAGTCCTACACTGTATATACTACAGATTCTAGTTGTTCTTCTCTCAGTCTTACATTGTGTATACTACAGATTCTGTTTGTTCTCTTATTCTTACATTGTATACACTACAGACTCCAGGTTTACTTCCCTCAGTCTTACATTCTATACACTACAGATTCTAGTTGTTCTTCTCTTAGTCTTACATTGTGTATACTACAGATTCTGTTTGTTCTCTTATTCTTACATTGTATACACTACAGACTCTAGGTTTACTTCCCTCAGTCTTACACTGTATATACTACAGATTCTAGTAGTTCTTCTCTCAGTCTTACATTGTGTATACTACAGATTCTGTTTGTTCTCTTATTCTTACATTGTATACACTACAGACTCTAGGTTTACTTCCCTCAGTCCTACATTGTGTATGCTATAGATTCTAGTTGTTCTAACCTCAGTCTTACATTGCATATAGTACAAATTCCAGTTGTTCTTCTCTTAGTCTTACATTGTATGTACTGCAGATTCTAGTTGTTCTACCCTTAGTTCTACATTGTATATACTGCAATTTTTTTCATCCCTCAGTCTTACATTGTGAATACTACAGATTCTAGTTGTTTTTCCCTTGATCTTACATTGCGTATATTACAGAGTCTAATTTTTCTTCCCTCAGCCTTACTGTATAAACTGCAGACCCTACTTTTACTTCCTTCTGTCTTACACTGTATACACTACAGATTCTAGTTGTTCTTCTCTCAGTCTTACATTGTGTATACTACAGATTCTGTTTGTTCTCTTATTCTTACATTGTATACACTACAGACTCTAGGTTTACTTCCCTCAGTCTTACACTGTATATACTACAGATTCTATTTGTTCTTCCCTCGGCCTTACATTGTATATAACAGAGTTTCTAGTTGTTCCTCACAAAGTCTTACATTGGATATATTACATATTTCAGTTATTCTTCCCTCAGACTTGCATTGTATGTACTAGAGGTTCTAGTTGTTTTTCAAACAGTTTTAAATTGTATATACAACAAATTCTAGTTGGTCTTTCATGTGTCTTATATTGCACATACTATGGATAATAGATGTTCTTCTCTTATACTGAAGAGACTTTTAAATTTGATAATTCCACAGAGGATAACTTCATTTTGCCTTCAGTCCAGACCTCTCAGCTGCCCCTGATTTTTTCCTCAGAGATTTGCCTCGTCCTTTGTAAAGGTTTTGAATTTCTAGTAAACCACTGAGAATTGCAATCAGTTAATAATGCCAGACAGTTTCATGCTTCGTATTGTTCAGAAAATGCAAGTTAATGCAACGCCTGTTTTATTAACTTTTTAAGTGAATTAGAAACATATTTAAAACTGCTCCTAATTTGTTCCTTTCTCCTCCCATTATTTTTGGATTTGTCCAGAATTTTTAATCAAAGAAGTTGAGAGATATGTTGCAATCTGTTTAGTAAAACTAAGTGTTTTTACCAACTTTCAAAGCAGGTAAAACACTTCACTCTCCTATGGTTTCTGTCTTCTCTTTCTTTCTTTCTTACTTAATTTCTTTCATTCTTTCTTTCTTTCTTTCCTTCCTACTTAATTTCTTTCTTTCTCCCTGTCTTCCTTTTTTATCCTGTAACTGGTATTCTGGAAAAATTCAAGAAATATCTGATTAACATATGCATAGTTTTCTCTCTAAAAGTAATCAATCCATATTGGAAGCCAACTGTTTATTAGATTTACATCTGTTTTATTACATTGTTTGCCAAGCAACTTACTGAGAAATGTATCCTCTTCTCTCTAACTTTTACCTTCCACGTGAATATAATTCTGTTTATTTATGGATTTATTGTATGGCTGAGAAACTGACTGTGATGCATTCTGGATACTTTGTAATAAAATATTTTACAGACTACAGGAAACATGCCAACCTATTATAGAATTGTTTCTCTCCTCTAATGCATCCTCATAAGGTGAGCCTGGATGACTTGGATACAGGAAGTAACTGGACAGCTGCTGAGCATGCAGTAAACAGAAACACCAATTTATTAAACTTAATAAATACAGGTCCACTGAAGTAATTAAAGTAAAAGCTGCACATTTTAGAATTAGAAAGCCCACTTTACAAGTTAAGGGCATAACTATAACAAAAATAAATGGTAGAAGAAACCTCTGCACTTGTTCTTTAATGTTATGCTGGTGCAATGCTAATCTGTAATAAGGAATAAAGAAGGTGGGTCAGTGGGACTGACTGAAGTTATAGTGCAGGCTAATCAAGGCAAGCCATATGAAAATGATGGGGCATATATATATATATATATATATATATATATGCAACTCTCCTGTCACTGATACTGCTAGGGGGCAGTTAAATATATTATTAGTGAGATCTAGGGATACCAGAACAGTGGCATGACTGTAATGGTTTTCAGTCAAGGCCAGGTATCAGTGGAGTCTTGCCTCTATTACTACAACAGCCTAGACCATCTATGGCAAAATTAGATTTAAAACTTCTTCAGACCACACAACTCTTCTAAGCAGGCTGGTACCTTAATCCAAACAGAACAGTTTCTCATTTGTGCCTCACTAGGATATGTAATGCTACAGGGGTATCATATACATTTCATATCTATGGTTCCTCATCTGTAAGCAGGATAACCTGCAGTACCAGGTAACACTGTAAGGGGGCAGACTTACCGAAATTTGTAATCTGTGTACCTCATCTGATGTGCCTTCAATTTGGAAACAAGGATCTGAATAATTCGTAAAAATATGAAGAAATTGATCTGAAATTAGGAAAAACACAATGATGGTACAACATTAAGCCAGAAGAAGAATACACACCTAGATTAAAGTAGCAGCAAAATGCCTTAGTCTGTCAACAAGTCTTGCAACAATATAAACAGGATCTGGTTTATGGTGATGCTGAATTTTCCCAAGAGGAATACTCATGTTAAATTCAAAAGGGGAATGATGCTTACCACTGGAACTCAAACACGAAGAAGTGAAAGTACCAGTATAAAAAACATAGACAAGAGACCTCTATATATGGAAAACAAAATAAAGTTATGATTATCCTGCATTGTTGCTCTGCAGAATGCCTCATCACCTCTCATTTTGAAGTCCTGCTGATGGATACTGTCCAAGAGTGACCTAACAGACACCAGGGTGATGGGAGGTGGATTAATGCAGACCCTGCAGGCTGCAGTAAGGTATGGGACAGAGGCATAAAGCAGACCAGGGAGATGCATTCAAGGTATAATGTACAAAACCATGCCAGTATAACTGCTGTGCAACAATAATGTGCAGTAAACTGAAGGCATGAGTGTCGCATGTCAATGACTTCATGGTTTTCTTTTTGTTCCTTTTTCCTTTGTCTCTTTTAATCTATCTTGAATCATATAAGCAACTGTGATATTACAAACAAAGAAATGCAGAAGATACAGAGAGGTTTCATTCAAATAAGCATACAAACATTGGTAATGAAGGAAGTGCATGAATTCAGAACAGTATCTATCTGAAAGAAGGTGACCTGCAGAATATTATAGTTATGTATAAGTGACAAGTATAAGTAACATTATGTATATCTGACAACTAGAAAACAAGTAAAACATGTCTAGTAAGCACAGTACAAAGCAGAGGTATCCAAGAGACATATAAGGTACAGTTGCACAAACATATTCCTGATCTGGGAATAACAAGGCATTTTTGGAAAGTACAGCTGTAGACTTACCAAGATTACGAGTAAAATCGGGGCTCTAATGATCCACCAGTATGCCATGTTGTCATTATAACTCCAGCACCTGTAATGAAAGTCAGAGTATACACCATCTGTTATTTCCTTACTAGATCTAAATTAGCAGGCATCTAAATGTTTAAATATAATGCTATTTTACATGTGAACTAATTCAGTAGGACCTGACAGACACATATGCATGTTTTCACTGCTGTCTCCAGCAGAGGTGGAAAGGTTCCATAACCTGCTGAACAGAGTTTCATGGAATAGCTAAACAGTGATAGACTATATCACATATAGAGTAATGTGCTAAAAGTGACAATTGCATTTACAGCTTATTGCTTCAGTATCTAAATGCCACTGCTAAACCCCAAATGCATACAACTTCTCTTACTATCAAACATTGTTATAAGACACTCCCTCAGCTTCTCCTAACCTCATGCAGTTTTGCTGTTTTACCATCTGTGTGTGTGTGTGTGTGTGTGTGTGTGTGTTTGTGAAACTTTGCAGTGATGAGGGAGGAGCTGCCTGTACAAACCTATTTAGTAATGTCCAATACTGCCCTGTAGCAAATGTGGAAAAAAGTATAGTTTCTGCCTCTAGCTGCCAGATGCACATGACACAATGAATCAGGCAAGAAATGTAACTCGAGACTTACTGCATTTATTTGCACTAAGGTACATTTGGCAGGATTTTCTTCTTTGGGGTGTGTCACTACACAGTAACTTATAACATTTGTATTTTCCCATCTTCTGTGTCCATTTCCTGGCCGGAGATTTTAAAAGCAGTGCATATGAAAGGCCTATGCTGCTTTTGCATCAGTGCTCTGTGCAATCTTGGGTGGTATACAAGGCACTCATACATAACTAGCACTAACAACAAGACATTCATACATAACTAGCACTAACAACAAGGTGCTCATACATAACTAGCGCTAACAACAAGGCATCATACATAACCAGCGCTAACAACAAGGCACACGTACATAACTAACACTAAAAACAAGGCACTCATGCATAACCAGCACTAACAACAGGCCCTCATACATAACTAAGACTAACAACTAGGCACTCATACATAACTAGCGCTAACAACAATGCACTCATACATAACTAGCACTAACAACAAGGCACTCATACATAACTAGCACTAACAACAAGGCACTCGTACATAACTAGTGCTAACAACAAGGCACTCATACATAACTAGCGCTAACAAGGCACTCATACATAACTAGTACTAACAAATGTCCTCTTTATTTTTTTTCACCACTGACAGCATTTCATGCACTATATAATAGCTCATGGCTATCAAGCAAAATCTTCAGTATAACATTAACAAATGTTATGGAGCAAAAAAAAAATATGATCGTAGTAGGTGACATTCAGTTTATATGCCACAACTGCCTGTATTTTATAACTGTTTCTGTAATTAATCATTTTATTTTAGAATGTCTTTAAATGTCACTCGATCATGGGGAGGACGTGCAGACTCTGCAGAGAAGGTACTCCAGCTGAGAATAGAACAGGAGAAACTCTTACTGTGGAGACGGCAATGCTAACTGCTGCACCAATGTAATGCTTATTTCAGCTCTGACATTAAAGGAGGAATTAATATTCAAATGACTTCCCAAAACAGGAAGACGCAAGTTGTTTTCCAATGCACCAAAAATGTTCTGCACTTTCCTTAGCTTTTCCAAAACAAAAGACCTTAGCAGTAACTCTTCTGAAACCTACATTGGTTTCCGATGAGATCAGGTCATACCTAGAGTCCTGGGATTCTGTACTCAGCTTGCTCTGTCAAGAAAACAAACCACACCAATTCAAACTTGCACCTAAAAATACTTAGCTGACTGCTGGCTATAGTCCAACAAGACACAAAGACAGTCGAGTTTCTTTGTTCAGAGCTATCGGTTTTTGAGTCACTATCTTGCTATAAATCTTGTTTGAATCAGTTAAGTAATGATCTTTTGGGCCTGGAGCAGACCCTAAAAGACAAGAAAATGAATAAGTTCAGTAGGGACCTTGGAGATTATGAAAGGGGTAAACCCTTTGAATACCCCAAGAATGGAAAGTTTAATCTCTCTGGTAGGAAACCCCCGATGTCCAAGAGAAAAAGACCTAAACCTTTTCTGAAAAGGAATAGAGATACCCCGAGCTACACTTCTGGTGAAGAATCCTCCTCCAGTTCAGATGTGGATGCATACCACACATTTGAGTTACCTGATCCAAAAAGAAGTAATCTGGGACACCCTTTAGGGCCAGGACTCACAGAGGGGGGAGGAAACACAAATCCCATAAGCAGTCTAGAGGCACTACTCAGGCTGATGAAGCAACAATAGTTCCTTGTATGAATGTACTTAATATATCTTCAGTGGTCCTATCTGAAACAGAAATAAATGTTTTGAATAAAGGTTTAAGTTTGTGCCCGTTTTTTTGTCCCTGAACATTCTTGTGCTAAAGATGTTGTGGATTTTTGTAGATTGTTGAATCTCAGATTATTTTTTGAAGACAGTACATCCAATGCATCTGTGGACTTTAGATTTCAGAGATCTACTTTCATGCCTCACTTGTCACCTATTGCTTCGATCTTTTTACATAATGTTCTCAAAGTTCTCCATTTCAATAACTATAATATGATGTTTCCTTTTCCAATAACATTACCCATAATGAGATGCAATGTATTGATAACATTAAGAACAATAGCAATATTGTGATTTCACAAGCAGATAAAGGAGGGGTGGTTGTGGTTCAAGATTGGGCCACCTACCAGGCTGAGGCCCACAGACAACTTAAGGATGGCAGGTACTATACATGGATGCCCCTGGATCTTACTAAGGGGTTCAAATTGGCCACTGATAATTTTTTAAGGTAAGTCAAGGAAGAGGGTATCATCACCAATTCAGACTTGACACAACTTACAGTTCAGGCACCTAAAAAACAATATATGTTTCTTTTACCTAAGATACATAAAGACCCTGTTTGTCCACCACATAGACCTATTGTGTCAGGCAATGGTTCCCTTACAGAACCCCTTTCAGAGTACTTGACTTATCATTTGAAACCACTATTGGCCCTGGTCAGGTCACGCATCCAGGACACGACACAATGTTTAACGATTATATCTGATTCTCAGTTGGAAGCTGATTGGCTTTTCTGCACCCTGGATGCTACGTCCCTTTATACTAACATCCCACATTGGGCTGGTTTGATGGCCCTGCAACATTGGCATGGAATTATATAGACCTGGGTTCAACACCTTCTTAGTTAGTCTAGCGGAACACGTGTTGACTAAGAATGTTTTCTACTTCCAGGACCAATGTTTTTTTGCAGATACAGGGAACAGCTATGGGTGCATTTTTTGCACCCATATATGCAGATCTCTTCATGGCCTTTTTAGAAGAGGAATTAATTTACAACTCTAGCCACAATCTGTGTATTGATGAAATAGATATCTGGAGGCATTACCTCGATGATTATTGGCTTGTGTGGAAATCGGATGCTATTTTCCTGGAGGAGTTTGTGACCTCTTTTAACGAAAACAAATGGGGTATTGAGTTCAAAGTTAGCTTCAGTAAAACTCAGATCACCTTTTTGGATGCCCTGGTTAGTCAGAAATCAGACAACACTTTAAACACTCAAATCTATAGGAAATTTCCTCAATACAATTCACTCCTTCATGCCAGTCGTTTCCATCCACAACATGTGATTCAGAATATACAGAAATCTCAATTCCTCCATGTCCAAAGAATCTGCTCTGATACCCAGATCTATCATCAACATAAGCAGGATCTGATTTCTCATTTTCAGGATAGGGGCTATCCAACTGGTAACATTATGGGGATGTGTAATTGGGCTACGGGTCAGGACAGACCCAATATATTAGAATATCGGAGGAGATCTTCAGGGAACAATTCTTCAATTACATTTGTGACAACTTTTGGCAGAAATACCAATGCCTTTATGCAAACCATCAATAGACATTGGAATATTTTGATGGGAGATGAGAGACTTGCAAGTTGTTTGGGAGATAGATGTTCTTTTTTGTTTCGGAGGGGCCGCACTTTAGGTTCACATTTGTCTCATTACAAAGGAACTGGTCATAATAGGGATTTGTATGTTCAGAGGACATTTACAGGTGACATATTGAGGGGCTGCATGCCTTGTGGGCATTTCTCACATCATCACAGGGTCTTTAAAATTACTGAATTCACCATCCAAAATACATCTAATGTGTATAATATTAACTTCTTTGCTAATTGTAGTAACTCTTGAGTGATTTATTTGGCCACCTGTTCATGTTATGCTTTTTATATAGGGCAAACGTCACGTCCTCGGAAATTTAAAATAGGTGAGCCCATCAGCAATATCAAAAACAAAAGGCAGTCCAATGCACATTATAAACATACTTTAAAGCACACACATGCAATGTTTATGATCACGACTATAGATTGTATTAAGGGTGAATGCAGGGATAAATTAAGTTGGCACTCCATATTAAATATTAAAGAGAGGGAATGGATGATTAAATTGGGGGGTTTGTTCTCCCTAGGCGTGAATGAACATTATTAATGTTTGAAGTATTATCCAATGGGATATTTTGGTGTGCTGGCTTTATGACTTTATAAGTGGGTCTTGTTAACTCAGTATTCATAGCACTTCACTGAAGAAGGCAATCTGGCCGAAACCGGTTTGGTTCAGGTGTTTATGGGTTGTTACCCTGCACCTAGGAGTTTTTGTTGTTATTTGCTACTAGTTTATGTGTATGGTTGCACATTATATTGATGCTTTTTTACCACACAAGGTGCTGGCTTTCTTTTTGACTTTGCCATTGGACGTTTTGGAGCCTTTGCACCTGCCGGACTTGTGGGTTTTTCCAGAATTTAATTTGACTGCTGGCTATGCCTATGCTCCAAATCCCCTAGCTAACTTTCCACTTTTGAATAAACACTGACTGTACTCTATTTTGAGTCAAAGGTTTCTGTTAAACTTTCAGTACAGCATAACCATATTAACTTACAAACCATTTCTCAACAAGCACAATGAACTTACATACCAAAATCCCTCTAACATCCTAATAGCAAGCTACTATAACTACATGGATGCTTTTAGTTTCCCCTCATCTTTTCAGTCAGATTAAGATTTCACTCATTTTCTTTAAATTAAATAAGATCTCTCTTATGGACTAGAAGAATAATGGCTGAGGGGGTTACATGTTGCTGTGCATTTCACTGCAAAGTATGGCATTGTGCAAGCTGGCAGAATGCTTTTTGAAGGTTTTTGCCCTTTTTTCACTGTGGTATGACTCTGGAGTTGGTATATATAATTCAGGGGGTTGTGGGGGGTGGAGCTCATTTTGTGATGATGTGCAGGAAGCATATTGTTTGTGCTTTTTAATTTTTTTTTTGATTCATTGTTTTCAGTATTTAATTTTCAGTAAATGATGAGTTGAAAAATAGTGATATGACTACCACTGATAGGTAAACTTCTCTCTCATGCATCTTTTCCCCCTCCTCCACAAATTCTGCGCAGCTTGAGCCACTGCATTGCTGATATACATTTCACATCTACTAGAATTATGATTGAACTACTGTTTTCCCACTTTGTTGCTATAATAGTCTAGGTGTGTAAGACTATAGTGTGTGCAAATAGCATTCTGTAATACTGAAATTACTAACAGCTCTCATGAAATATTCATGTGCAATAGGTTGCTCATAGCTCTTATGCTAGAATCCCATGTAAATACAGTGTTTCATTCATCTTGTAATTATTTCCATGTATATTGTGCCAAACTCTTTGTTGTAATTCTTTCCATGTGTGTCGTGTTCTATTATTTATTCTTTGGAACTTAACTCCCAGGACCACTGCTAAAAAAGGCTTCTCTGCCCAGGAGGTCTTTCCCAATCACTATATGCAAATAAAATGAACAATAAATAGATGCTTCAACAGTGGATAAGCCTAGTACTTCAGTGCTGCTGCCATAAGTTAGGCTCTATGTACTGCACCTGTTTCAGTCTCTATCTTACTGTAGTTTTCCTTTCACTATAATAACTTTGCAAAGAAAGCTTTTGTTATAGCTCAGAAAATCACGCAACAGCAACAGGGGCACATGTCAGTGCATAAGTTATCAGTCTATATAAAAAAATGAAAATACTGTAATTTACTGTCTATTTTAGCATCAAAATTAAAAAAAAAAAATACAGAAGTTTAAAGAACAAAACCACAGTGAAATTAGCTGCCACTGAAAAGCTGAATATAAAAATACAATAAATAAATAAATAAATGGACTTTCATAGACTGGTGGCTTTCAAGAAGCAGGAAATTTAAATAAAAATTGTATGTTCTTTGCAGTAGGCTTTCAGCGATCATTAAAAAAATAAGACACATTTTAAAAACTGAATCCAAATTTCAGACCCCTAAAACAACAACACATTTAAGATATACTATCAAAATATAAAAGTATACTATAAAAATAATAAAGCAGAAGGTGAAGATGCAAGTAAACTGGTTGATGTATAACTATTTTTACAACTTTTTTGGCTTCTTAAACATCTTTAAACTTGACATTCCAATTTAAACTGGGCAGTACAGAGGATACTAAATAAAATCTGTATTTAAATTCTTAAACACTATTGTCTCAATGTTTCTACACCTTGAAAGTAGACCACTGTACAACATGTGAAAAACCAAACTTTTTAAAACTAGCACACACAACTGAATGACTATACAAAGCATTGTTTTTTTTCCCTTTATAATGTACTGGTGTTCATGGATATGATTAGATGATTTGTCTCATGGCTTTCCCAACATAAAAATAATTGCACACAGCACAACTGACAATATAAACAATATTTGTTGAAATACAACTAAAATGACCAGGTGGTCCACATAGTAGGAACGGGTCTATGTTTACTGATAGAATGTTCAGTTCAGCGAGCCTCCGATCATCGAACACAAACCAGCAAACGTTCACCTAATCAAATGTTCACTTCAGTGAATGGGTTATGCAGGGAAAGTAACTAGCTGGCCAACATTTCCCTGTAACACACACTGCAGTATTTCGAACCCACCCAGGTGGGGGGGCCTGCACACTCCATACCCCCCTAAGTATATATACCAACTTTGAGAGCGCACTGCAATGGGTAAAAGGGCATGGAAGTAGTTGGCCAACATCAGGAAATTAGCCCTTTTCCCTACTGTGGTGCAATCTCTGAGTTGGTATATATAGTTAGGGGTGTGTGGGGAGCACAGCCCCCCACCTGCATGGGTTGAAATAGTCCACATTGTGTTACAAGGAAATGCTGGCCAACTGGTTACTTTCCCTATGTAACACATTCGTAGAAGTGAATGTTCAATTAAGTGAACCTTCACTGATTTGTGTTTGATAATCAGAGGTTTGGTGATATGAACATTCAATCAGTAAACACAGACCCAATAGTAACTATTACATAAGAAGTGGCAAGCATAAAAATCCTTGAGTTTACTTTCTCTCAAAGCTTTAACTCACTGTGCAACAATACAGTGCTCAAACCTGCCCTTGATAACAAATTATTTTAGTGCTTAATCAAGTTGGATCACCTACAGACTTAATATATTCAAAATTTATTAAAATGTTTCAATTAACAACATCTTTAATACCAAATGAATCTAACCTTTGTTTGATTTTGAAGCTAAACGTCTGTCAGGAAACCTTTCAATTTACTACTATCAATAATGATCAAAGGGGGTATGAGGGCTTTAATATCATTATGATCAAGACACAGCTCTCTACCAAGGGCTAATAAGAGTCTAAGGATAGCACCTAGCTAAAAATCGTACACATATTTGTTTATTCTCATATGCACATCATCTCCAAATCCTATGTTCAATCTTACAAACTGATCCTTTACCACATTTATAAGTCTACAGGGATATAAATGCTACTAAAGAACAGATATTGTTGCTTTTGGAGATCTCTAGCTCCCTCTCTTTCTGCTAATATTAGTCAGTAATCTGTTGTATAGTTTATTCTTGAAAACAAGCAAGTCTTTTAAATCAAAAGCATGAATAAAAAGCTCAACAAAAAAAATCAAATATCACATCTACAATGCTCCAGTTAAAACATTGTGTATGAGCTGCCAGTAAAAAATAATGTTCAAGCAGTGCTTGCAGATGTACACAACATCCCATTCACAAACTGACATTATGACATTAATGAAAAGGGTGACCATACTAGTTGCTCTCACAGCTGCTCCACTGATGCTTTAATTACGGCCACACCGACGGCTGTGGTCTGGACTCACATCCATGTGGATGCATCTTTGATATATCTGTTCGTCGTGGTGAGGATAGTAACTCAGATAATTGACATTTTGGTGCTGCTTGTGTATATTTAACTTTTATGTTGTAACATCTTTAAATACAAGTGGTCATGTGCGGGACAATTTTTGGGCAACCATGGGACTCTGACTGTTGATCGGAACATATTGAATCTTCATATTTGGGACACAACGGTGCTTTTTGGAAACGTTTTGGAGGAGTTCTTCTATACGAACTTATGGGATCCGTTTAATCAACAGGGACAAATGTGATTTGGACATTTTTTGTGTGTATTACATTTGGTTAACTGGCAAAATTTGCCGTTGGTCTAACTGTGATATTTGATAAGTGTGTTGAGTGTTTAGTCGATATTTGGTGGGGCAGTATGTTAATCTCTTGACAGTTGGGTATATCTGTATTTTAGTATGCTTTGCAATATAGTGATGTTTCAAACGTGTATTTGAACAATAACTGATTTTTCACATAGTTCTTTTCCTTGGGCCTATATTTACTTAATGTGTTTTTACGACACTTGGTATGTTCTAGGGCGAGTGATGTCGCCATTTAATAAGGCCTAAGATATTTGTGGGATTTATGTGAAATATTGCAGTAGTTCGGTACTATCGTACCTTGTCTTACATGTATTCATGATACGATCAATGGATAATAACTATTTGTGGTTACTGTAAGACTGGGATTTGGGATACTTATACTTTGTACAGGCATATTAGTACCACGTACTAAATGGCTTTCAATTTTTATATTTAAGGGGCAATAATTGAAAATCACTGTAATGTTCCGTGCGTTATTTGAAATAAGCAGTTGGTACATGGAGTGTTGTGAACCAAGTTGGCATTAAGGCTGGATTCATGGGCCTATAATAGCCGCGGCTTATATTATATATATACAGCTTATGGTTTTTGACAACATATGATGGTATGCCTTTTTGATTTATAATAGGGACTACTTTCTTGCTTAATGAATATTCTGTCCACATTATATGCTTGTGCACACTAGTCCAGGGCTCATGATATAATTATATGTGTATGGTCCCAGTATGGTTGGTATTTAAGCCATTTTTGGTTCTTTATGGTGAATATTTGGACAGGTTGTGAATTGAAGCCCCATTTATATTTAAAACTAGGGAAATATTTAGCCGTTTGGATTTCAGAAGTGTCGGCTAACTGATCAAGAGGTTTCAGTTTATGGGTGACAGCTAGATTGGGAATTGGGCTATGATTGGGCACAATCTATACTATGTGTAGAACCCCAATATACTGATATATTCAAAATAAGTTATACGACCAATTTTGATATTTGCTGGGTAATACAATAGTTGGTTCAACATATTGAGCCAAGTGAACACCATTTAGACCTGAATAAGTGTGATTATACCTATCATATCATTATAATGGGCATTTAGACCCTGGTATATTATATATACATTTATTATGGGACATCATTACAGAGAGGATAATGTGTGAATATAGGCAGTATGTGTAATTGTATTGAGTTATTTTTGCCAGTATTATGCTGCTTGAGTCCGAGAACAATAATTATTGTGATTTTATCATATTTTGGTTGTGATAACAGATCCTCAGAATTGTGTAACATACTAATTGAAATAATACCCTTAATGGTATATTAACCAATATTTGAACTGTTAGTAACTGCCTCTCACCAGTTAATTAGTCTATCTAAAAGCGGGCCACTGCTCGGTCCCCCTATCACTATTAAAATTAGTACTTTATCTTATCAGATTTTTTTGTGTGTTAATTGTATAGAATGTATTTCTACATGGGTATTAACACTTATAGTGCAATTTGTTTAGTGAGTATAGTAATTATCTAGATGTGTCTCAAAGGAATACTCCTCAATCTGATGATTCATACTGGTCCTTAGAAAGGCACATATTTGTTTGTTGTAAGTTCAACTAGTTTGGCTTTATATACATATTAAATCTTTTCATATTTTATCGAGTGTATGGTGTCCTTAGCGGACCTAGTGTTTTGATCACTGTTTCAGTGATCGAATATTTATGGTTGTGTGTTCTAGCAATTGAATCTAAAGTGTGGTTGTAGCCACTATCTAAACTTGACAATCAGGTTCATTGGGGCAGATATTAGTGATACATTGGAAGTGATCTAACTATTGGTTTCTCTAACATTCAATCATCCTGAGGTTGGCATCCTTTAGGGGAGTATATCAATCAACGGTTCTATAGTGAATATTGTGATTCACTTTTTATAATTCATGGTGTTTTGCCACTTATTATGATTAATTAGTTCCAGTTGTTTTGGTTTAATTTATGCTTTCTGCCCACTCTTGTGATTCCCGATATTGAATTGGTGTCCTATTATTCCTCTATTTTTGGTGCCACTGGGCCTGTCACTCTTTATACCAATAATTTGGTTAAATATTATATTCCTTTATTGTGTTTTGTGCCCCGTCAATTTTCAATAGTAGTATATACTAAATATTATTCACAACATGGATCTAAATAGTATTCTGTCTGGATTATGTGCTGATCGGCAAGATATAGCTGTATTTGGTATTGAGAAATTGCCAAGCAATGATCCGGTCAATTCGACTCAAACCTCTGTGGTAGATTGTGATATGTTTTTTCATTCGATCACCAAAGCGTTTAAAACTTTGAGATCAAATATTTGGCATCTTAAACTATTTAAAGCATATTCGGCACAAAATATGGCTCCCAGGGGATTACGAATACGAACACAACCCTTAGTGGGGAGACCAGATGACAAACTAAACCAAGATTGGCAGGAGGCTCTTCAGATGGGATCCATGACATTTGTGAATATTTTGTTACAATATTATGAAAGGACAGTAGATTCTAATATACTTGAAATCAAAAATATATGCTCTGGGGTTCAAAAGTTTGAATCCTCTTTGAAATATCAGGATAATATTAAAAAACTGTCCATTGAATTGACGGAGCATGAAAAAACTTTGAAGGAACGGAAAATCAAGAAGTTTCATCGTGACTTCTCAGATTACCAACGGGATAAACCATTTGAGTTTAGCAGATCTGTCAGATTTGCTGATACCAATCAGGTCAGGACAGGGCCCAGTCGCACCAAAAAGAGACCTCGTTCAATCCTGAAAAAGAAGGGGGACAGCTCATTTAGCACGTCTGGTGATGAATCCTCTCTGACGGATCTGGAGGGGTCAGGGGAGAGGGTTTCACCGAACAGGAAGAAAACCAATAAAATTTCCCCTTTAGAGGGGGTAAGGGACACCGGGGGGGCAGAAAGCACAGAAAGACCAATGACTCCGGTCTCCTTACAAGGTCTATTGGACAACTTCCTGAAATAGGTGATATATCAGGACCAACTCAGAATGTGTTGAATTTGTCTAAGACCATATTAACAAATGAACAAGTTGCCCTCTTGAACAAGGGTTTGAATTACATTCCCTCATTTTTTTGTCAGGAATATCACATAGTACAGGACTTACAGGCTTTTTGCCGGACTCTAAATCTTAAATTGTTTTTTGATGATAACAAGTCGGAACCTTCTGAGGACTTCCGTTTCGGTAAGTCCTCTTTTCAACCTCCAGCTAATAAACACGTTTCCATTTTTATGGACACTATTTTGAGAGATATTCACTCTGAGAATATGGGACATATTATGTTGGCTAGCAATCTAACTTCGGACGATAGGTTAGCTTTGGATAACCTACGCAACAACAAAGATATAGTTATTGTCCCTGCCGATAAGGGAGGTGCAGTTGTGGTTTGGAACACTGCGGACTATGTCCAGGAGGGGTTAACCCAACTATCTGATGTTAAGTGTTACATATATATGTCCATAGATCCGACACCAGTATTTAAGGATGAGATTGATTCCTTTTTGCAGTTAGCCTTTGAGGAGGGTATTATAAACAAAAAATGTTTAGAGTCACTTATGGTTTCTGAACCTTCTAAACAGATATTGTATCTTTTACCTAAAATCCACAAGTCCTTGAACAAACCACCAGGTAGACCAATAGTTTCTGGAATAGGTTCATTGACCGAACCCCTATCAGCCTTTTTAACCAAATATTTGAAACCTCTTTTGGGACATATAAGGTCTAGGCTGCAGGACACCACACATTTTTTGCAGATAATCAGGGAGACCCAATTGGAACCCGAATGGTATTTATGTACATTGGATGTCAAATCATTATACACCAGTATACCCCATTGGGCAGGTCTGCAATCCATTCAGTATTGGTTGGAAAGGGCTAACCTATATGCACCTGGGTTTAACACACTTTTGATATGTATGTCCGAACATGTGCTGAATAAGAATGTCCTGTATTTCTAAGGCCAATGCTATTGGCAGCTACAAGGAACAGCTATGGGGGCTTCTTTTGCTCCAATATATGCTGACCTGTTCATGGCCTATGTCGAAGAATACATGATTTATGATACATCACATAACATCTTTCAGGTGGAAATGGACATTTGGAGGCGTTATCTGGACGACTGTTGGTTGGTGTGGCGGGCTGATGTGGGTTACTTGCGGGAATTTGTTGAGTATCTTAATGACAATGTCTGGGGACTTGAATTCTCGATAACGTATGATAGAAATTCCATCAATTTTTTGGACGTTACTGTTTACAGGAACCCAGATAATACTTTGTCTACTAAGGTTTTCCGCAAGTACCCGCAATATAATACTTTGTTACATGCATCAAGTTTACATCCCCGTCACACCATCAGGAGTATTCCCATTTCCCAATTTATACGTATCAAACGTCTGAGTTCTAACATGGAGGAATATCAATTGGCCAGCAGGGATCTTAGTCAGAGGTTTACCAATAGGGGATATGACAGATTTGATATTGTTTCTGCCCAGAGTCGAGCCAATAGTCTAGAGAGGGATGATTTATTACAATATCAGACTAAGAACAAAAATCAATCTTCTCGTACAACATGTGTCAGATTCATTACTACCTATGGCAGAAACATTAATATGATCAGAAACATTATTAACAGACATTGGAATATCCTACTGGCTAATGACAAGTTGCGAAATATGTTGGGACCACGATGTTTATTCTCATATAAACGTGGTAAAACCCTAGGCTCCTACTTTTCACATTTCAAACATATGGCTAGTGGGGGTACTACTCATAAACAATTGACACTTCATGGTGATGAACTTATTGGCTCATTTCCCTGTGGTCATTGTGGATCCTGCCCACATATGCTTAAATCCAAGGAATTCACCAGTCGTAATACCAGTAGAATATTTGACATCAAGACTTTTGGTAATTGCAGTAGCGATTGGGTGGTGTACCTGGCTTCTTGTCACTGTGGGGCATTTTACGTTGGACAAACCTCTAGGGCTTTGAGAGTCAGAATGAATGAACATCGTAGTGATATAAGAAACCACAAGGAGACTAGTGCCCTTTATCAACATACAATGAAACACCCTCAGGCCAAGTTCAGTTTTATGGTCATTGACCGTATTTCTGGAGATAGAACAAATAAACAAGGTTGGCATGGGTTATTGGATAATAAGGAGAAATATTGGATTACTATTTTAGGGGGTTTGTTTTACCCTGGACTGAATGATCATCTTTAGGGCAATATGGTTATTTTGTAACATGATACTTAGCCTTGGTCATTTTCACCTTTGGAATCACTGGGTTCTATATATATGGACACCAAACCTAATTATACTCAGGTTTGATATGGATTAAAATTTTCTATATTGATTCTTCCGGGCGGCTGAGTAGTACCTATCATGGTATGAGCGATTTTTATATATAATAAACTCTTTCTATATAGAATAAAGTGGCATGTGAAAAACTTTGTGTTTGTATGAACAACATGTACCCTGATATGTTGGTCTTGTTAATTTGTATCGATACATCTCCAACACTCTTATATATATTATTTTTTAGTATTTGAATGCAATTATCACGTTTCCAGTTTGGGAGGTCATGTTATTGTGCTTTTGAAATTCATTATGGTTGGTCTTTAGTTATATATTTTGGATATGTCGAATACTCAATTTGTCTAAATAGTTACACTTTGTCCCCCATTTTGATATAGCATGTACAAGCCATTTCAATATAAATATCTGATATATAGCACCATTGGTGATATTGATGTATCTATGCTCAGTATCTAGTACCAGTGGTTAATATAGTACAGGATAGTAAGATAAATATAAAGTTATTTTTATGGCTAATTAGATATGCTATATTAACAAAATGTTCAGTTAGATGCATTATTTATTTTGGGTTGTTAGCTTTTATGTTCAGGACTGACAGTTTTGTATATATCACCCACTGTATATGCATTTGAAAAAAACATTAAGATCAGGAAATATGTTTTATTTCATGAATATTCATGAGCTCAATTTTCTATTGGCTCATGCTATGTATTTAAATGGATGAATAATACAAGCCTGACTGTATGGTATTACACTGAAGAAGGCTGTATAGCCGAAACTAGTTTGTTATTAATTCAGTATCTAATAAATCTATTGAACTCCGTGCTGCTATTGCTGGTCTATTTGGTTTTTCTATTTGGTTTGGACCGTGCATCACCCTCGTGCATAGGACTTGGTTTGTTCTGTGTATAAAACCTTTTCATCAAAACCAAAGTAATTATTTTAATGACTACGTCAAAAAAACAGACATACCAGCAACAGCATAATTTTTCGAAGCAGCTAAAGCTTTCCTGAATCATTTCAGTCCAGGTTTATGGGGAATTAACACACATAAGATTTTAACACTGATAGTAACATGTAAATCTGTTAATGGGACTGTCATATTTTTATCAGTGAAATCCTCATAATTCTTAATGAGGAATGTATGCCTTTTACAAAACCCTTGAACAGTGAACACTGTTTTTACTAGCATTTTATAGACAATATTTTGCTTTCTAGAGTGGCATTGTAGACGTGATATTTGATTTTGCTATAGAGATTTTTACTCATGCATTTGATTAAATAAAAAAAAATAAAATCAATGTCTTAATTTTTAAGACTTCTTATGCCACTACCAGCCTCAATGGTGGATGCAGGGTATCTTTATAAAATTTGGGGATACCACAGTTGGTCAAAAAGCAGGAGTGGAGGATTTAGCAAAAAGTACCAGCTAATAACAGGCTATGGTTCAACATGTTAGCAAGGAGAATATCAATACTTTTGCCATATCAGCAATTTTATTGGCAGTCAAAATGCTTCATCTGACAGCAGCTGCAACATTTTATTTTTATATGATTTAGAATCCAAATCCATCAAAACCTGAAACATCCTCATTAACTTTCAGAATACAAAGGCTGACATCATTTTGCAGTTACAGCACAGCATTATGCTCATGGGTAGTCAAAATGTAGAACACATTTAGGAAGCTTTGATAAAAAGTTATCCACTGCCAATTTCATAGATAGATTTCATGGCTACCAAAACAGACTAAGGAATGGTTGCATGAACTAGGTCTACTAGAGGTAGTAAGGGAAGAAGATTCACTTTGTCTAATGACCACAAGCAAATTTAGCTTCCTTGGAAAAAGTTTTAAGGCTGTGAAAGTAACAATGCTCTACTCTTTTCCATGGAATGAAACTAAACCCTAGTTTTACAAACACTGAATTCAGCTTCATCAACAGATACAGAAGAAAGGTTAAAAACTTTGAAAGCACTTTGCCCTTTGCCTCTTCTAACTAATTCCAACTCTAGTTGCATGATAAGCTGGTTGTTGTCTGATAATACAAGGAAAATGGTACCTGAGCTCAGAACTAAGTGGAACATAGTAAAAAATAAAACAATAAACCACTGGTGACAACGAACTGAAGAATAAAAAGTACACCGAGTGTTTTCAGCTAGTTAGTCTTCATCAGAACATTTAAGACATCAATTAGTGTTTAAATAATACAGTTAATTGGTCAAATGACTTCTATAACCAATCCATAATTTTAAAATCAATTTTAGTACAAAAATTAAGTAAATGTTAGCATAATACATAATATGGTGGAATGGTAGAATTCTTATTAATTTCGGGTACTCCAAAATATTCCCTATTTTTGGCTTAGCAGTTAAGAAAAAGGAATACATACTATCAATAATTCCTTCTACCAAATTGTCATTTAACCATAAATCTATTTGTCTATAAGCTTTATTAATCATGGTTTTACTGACATTTTCATAAAAGGTGGCATATGGCAATGATTCATTCATTTTTTGAACATAATCATCCTGACGGACCACTACCATAGATTCCCCTTTGACCGCCTTCATATATCTGATACTAGTATCCTGGCACAACTTTTTTCAGACTGAATTTTTCAGACAAAGTTAAACTAAAAAACTTTATTTTCACTGCTTGTATTTAAAACATTCCTAATGTCTCTGTCACAAAAGCCCTTGAAAGCTTTGATTAACTGATTTAAAGGTGGATTAAAAACACTAGGTGTGATGAAGTCCCTTTTACTCTTTACAAATTTGTCCTTAAAAGTTACTTTTAAATTAAGGTTTCTAGTGTAACCTTTGAGATCTATAATGGTCTCAAATAAATCTGATCTAGCCGAAGGTATAAAAGTAAATCCTTTTTTCAGGACACTAATTTTCATCCACAGTTATTATTTTGACCAATAAATTGAAAACCAACAGTCCAAAGATGGTGAAGAGTAACTAAACATGCTGGTGAACTAAACAAAAGTTCAATCTTAGTAAAAAAGGCACAGCACGACCATCCACATATAAACAGGTTTATTGGATCCAAGCTTTTGAGCCAAAGCTTATTTTCAAGAATGAAACAATTAAAACCACACAATAAATAGACACCAGCCAATCAAAGAACACATATCATTAACTCATTAAATACATCACTTCATTAAAATCAGATATACTTCCTAAAATCTAAGTACATATATATATATCATAGCATAAAATATGTCTATTAATAACTTATCTATACCTATTTAAACATATCGTCTTTATTCAGACCTAAAACTACTATCAGTCAATAAAAATAAAATTAAAATGTGAAACTGATAACATATATAATATGTAATGCCCTCTAGCTAACATATGCCTGCTTTAACTTTAAAATGGGTTTAATACTATTAACTTTATTCAACCCTGGATAAACATCCGATCTAAAAAAGTTTATCCATTTATACTCTGCTGTCTCTGTCATATTGACTATATGTCCTCCCCTCTTATTCTTAAACACCCTCTGTAGCACTCTAAATTTAAACAGATGTTCATTCCCTTGCTCTATAATATGCTTACTTAGTGCATTTGTTTCCACTCTTCTATGTATCTTTGATAAGTGTGAAACTATTCTTCATCATACGTGGGTGGTCGTGCAGTGCCTTTTTTGCTACTGAGATAAACTGAAAACCTTTTAATCAATGGGAATCACCTCTTATGATGGAGTTGTTTGTGATGAAGAGACCAAGGACAGTGCTCCTGAAAATAAACTTGCTGATTCTCCCTTGTCTTTGGTTTTCATGTCGCTGATAATACAGTTGGTACTAAGTGAAAATGTGAACTGTTCTCTGGCCGCCCGTAATGTTCCCATATGGAAAACAGATATGAAACAATCTCCCGCCACTTTTTATGAAGTGTCGCTGACCTCATGGGTAAAAAAGGTTGACCTGGACTGCCTTTCATCTACTGAAAATTAACTCCTTCCATCTCACTGGTAGCAACCGCTGTAGTGGAATTAAAATCTCACTAAGCCTTATTTTCTCTCTCAGAAGTTTTAGTTAATCATTCCTTTTGCTGATATTCTTTGAAGTCTCTCTCATGCTTCTTCTCCTTTTTCTTTCTTTAGCTGTGTGTCCAAAAATTGTATTATTTAAACACTAACTGATGTTGTTTTAGATGTTCTGATGAAGACTAACTTGTCAAAAGCACTTAAAATGCTTTATTCTTCAGTTCCTTGCCACAAGTGGTTTATTGTTTTATTGTTGCCTGATAATATTTCTGTTGCCAGTGTCTCTGTCTACCTCATCAAGGGAACAGTTTGCCTCTGTTTCTATAGGACAATTCCTGTTGATGTCTTTGTCCTGCCGCAAGCCTGAGGCAAACCTAATAGAGGATGTTGCAACTCTGCTGCAACTTGAGCAGACCTCCTGGACTGAGTAGCCACCACAACGGGTTGTTCTAAAAAAATGCTGACTAGATGTTACTAATTATAAAGGCTGTTAATTGGTTGATGGAACCACTTCACTGTGCTGAAGAATCATTCTATCAGAATCTTATAAATTATTAAAAATGTAGCTGAAGTCTCTAATGAATTTCTTCTGCTTGTACTTTTTAAATATATTATAATTTTTAACCCTTTTAAAAATTATGTACATCTCTTTATTTAACTCACAGACATGCATATAATCTTTCAATCTTTTATATAAATTGTCAGTCTTAATTCTAGTACTGAAATGTCCTTGGAGTTGTTTTTTTAATTAATACCTTACTATGTCCAAATCCTGTTTGCTCAATAATGCATTTCCTTTCTTTGAGCATAGAGGACAGTGAGTAATTTCAGAGCTCCATAGCCATGAAAAAACATGAAGGATATGAAACCTTTCTTCAATGATGCAGTTATTCCACTGATGATTTCTACTGAAGTCCTTTTATCTTGTCTAAGAATTTTTCTGAATTCAATAAAGATTGATCTGCTGCCTCTGCATTAATTGGGTTGGATCTGCTGTGCACCAAAGTCAGGAAATAATTTTGCAGTGTCTTTAAAAACCCTGAAGAATTTCTTCATGATTGTTCAGCCTACTATTCTTTTTTTTTTTTTTGGACCATTTTTATTACAAATATCATAGGACAGTAGTATTTTTCTTCTCCTGAGAACTGGCCTGAACATACATAATGCAATGAAACTAAATAAAAAAAATCTATGTCTACATGAAAAGACCAAAATTGCAGTGAAACTAGCTATAATAGGTTCATAGGTAAGTACCAGGCTATCTGACCAAGGGCATTTACAAGCCTAGCCAGAGTGTGTTGGCTTTCGCCACTCCCTTAGATTAGTTCCCTGTGCCTCTGTCCAGAAGAGCCATTGCAGTGATCCCTAGGGTAAATTTTCTGTTTCCCATCCACCCGTCAAGGTTTCTCTGTTCCCTGTGCCTCTGTCCAGAAGAGCCATTGCAGTGATCCCTAGGGTAAATTTTCTGTTTCCCATCCACCCGTCAAGGTTTCTCTTGAAGAGTGCTAATGAGGGGCTCTGCCTGATGTATATTGGAATCTTGTTCAAAAGCATGGGGAGTCTCTGGGTCAGGAATCTATCCCTCCATCAAGTCCTATTTATCGTTGTGGTAAGATTTATATTTCTAGAGCGTGTGGCTCTCAGGGATTATTTTTTTTAGGTGGAGCATATCCATCAATTCTGGGTTGGACATGACCTTGTATGTCAAGCAGAGATCACCTCTGAGTAAGCGGTATGCAACCGAGTACAGCTGGAGTTTCTTTAGTTGGGCTGCATAGGTCATCTGTTTGAGACAGTAATCCTCTTGGTGAGGTACTTTTGTGGTCTTTTCAGCTATTGCAGGTGTCTTGTAAGATACATCCCAAATGGGGAGCTGTATTCTATAATGGGTCTAATAAGTGCTGAGTAGAGAGGCATAGTAACCTCCTTTGTTCTGGATGCGGACCCTTTTGAGATTAGGTGGGCCACGTAGAATGATTTTCTAACCACCTTGGCAATATGATTATCAAAGGAGAGATTGCTATATACTTGGGTCCCCAGATCCCTTATTACTTTTTCTGTATTTAGGGGACTACCACCTATGGGGCAGTTCACGGGTACTTTGTTTTTTTCCAAAGGGGATGACTATGCACTTTTTGGCATTCAGATTTAGGCCATGATTTTGACACCAGGTATCTGTCTCAGTGAGACCCTTCTGGAGGGTGTCTGTATCAGCCGGGGAATCAATTATGGCCCCTAGTTTGCAGTCGTCTGCGAACTTGGTCAGCCAAAGTCCTCCTGTGCTTGCTTGTACCTCTGAGAAGTATATACCAAACAGGAAGGGTCCTAGGACTGAGCCCTGGAGGATGCCACTTGTAACTGGTTTAGAGTCAGACCTAGAGTCTGCAACTCTCACCATGTGGGTTCTGCCCATGAGCCAATTTGCAACCCATCTCGTGATGTAGGGGTTAATGTTCAGGTTGGTGAGTTTGTCTATAATACCAGAATGGGGAATGGTGTCGAAAGCCTTTGCGAGGTCTAGGTAGGCTGTGTGGACATCTTTACCCTCATCTAATGCCTTGGTAACTGTCTCAAAGAAGTCCACCAGGTTTTAATGTAAAAAAAAAAAAAACACTTTAGTGCAGCTATCAAATCAGGAAAATCAGACTTTATTTATAAACACCAGTTAGTATTTTATCCAGTATAAAAAGGCATTTTAGACTGTTGAATCATAAAAAAATGATTTTAAATACGAAAATCATGTTTCATAAGCTTTTTAAATCAGCATGCAGGTGCAACGGTCTTAAGAACACTGTCTCCTTTAGGTATGAATCAAATACCCACTTATCTACCCAATTATCTAAACTGTTTTTGAATAAACTTTTTTCCTTATATATGTTTATAATAAGGTAGCTCTCTCAAAATGTACCGAATTAATTTTATTACATATGACTGTGTTTGGTTCTATTTATGATGCAATACAGTTTACATTTATATGCTTACATGTAAGAGTATATGAATAGATTTCCGAGTTTAAATTAACCTGCAGAACTTTAACTCTAAAAGTTCTATAACAGAGTATTCACTTTCACTAAAGTATCTATAATGATTTTGTGAACAACTTCTGTTTTTTACATCTGTCACAAACTGGTGGACTGTATTTAGTAACATTTTATAGCACGATTTCTACACTCTTAAGCTCACATACTAAGCATATACAAAAGATGGTGCTATATTTGATTTTTGGCCACATGAATGTTTATATATGTCTACTAGTTTGTCCTGACCTTGCATTGAAATACCTTTTAATATTAATTCTACTTGCATAATAGTTTTGCATTTCATTTCCTTGATACGTTTGGCAAAAGTAAATTTTGTAGTTATTACTGTTCCCAGATCTTTACAATTATTTACTTTTTCTGTGTTGTTTTGTAGACTACTTGAGAAGGGCATAGTGCATTTACCTAATATCATGAATATACACTTCTCATATTCTAGTCTGATATCAGATACTTAGATTAAAATCTCATGTAAATAAACATTAGCATTGTCCAGATCTTCATGGTACCAGGTGTAAATAGTGTGTTACAGTTATATCCAATAATGAGCTTTTCTGATATAAGTTATGCATTATTTGCTTTGAGAGTGACCCCTGAGGGACACTAATAGATAGGAAGAGCATTTCATAACATATGCCTTGCATTTTCACCAGCTGTGTTCTATCCTGCTGTGACGATGTGAGGTAGTGCCAGCTATACCAGGAGAAGTAAGGCAGTGGATGTGTAACATATACCAGCATAGCTAGCTGGAGTTTTGTAAAGATTTATATGTCATTCGTATATCTAACTGATTTGTACATGTACTTGTGTTGAAAATGTATTTGTAAAGCTACTTGTGTTAAAAATGTACCAACAGTGGGTCCTGCTGGACAGAAAAGAAGTACGCCTGTATGTCAGTCTGTACTGAAACTGTTGAAATGAATATATTGTAACAAAGGATATTGCAAAAGTGGTTAATCTCAGGCCAGCTAACTTTGAAAAATAGTCTGAAATTAAATTGCCTGGTTTAGGCCATAAAGATTGTATCTTGCAGATCTCATTGCAGCCAGAGAAAAAATGTTTGTGAAAACCAGGACTAGCAATCCTACTGTATTGTTCTCAGGGGTGAACTAATTGCTACCCTGGAAGGGTGGAAGTTTTTGAAATGATTTTATAACTTCCAGATGTTGTAATACATCTTAGCAAACCTCTGTCTGTGTGTATGGTAACACACATATGCTAAATTCTGGTTCAGTTTCCAGTAAAGGCGGGTAGTGTGAGAACCAGAAGTTAGATGACCAAATGTGTGTGATGTCATTCTGTAATCCAATACTGAAATGACATTTTAATACTACATGAGACATAAGTCTCAGGGCAGTCTGTTTTTGAAACCTGGCAAAGAAGAAAACTCACCTACGTTATATTGCCTTGCTTTAAGTAAGTAGGGAACAATAATTATTTAGATTAGTCAGGAAAATATAGTGAGATTACTTAAGTATTGTTTTCCTGTATCTGTGTAAACCTTTTCACCGCTGTTGCTTTTAATATTTCTTGTGATTAAAATGCTGGTTTTGTTGTAAATAGATATTTAGTATTTTCATGTTCTTTTATTATTTATTATTAAACATATTTAAATTTTTCACTGTGTCTGGTCTTTTAGGGAATATTTTAACCTTTGAGAGTACTTCTATTTATTTGGTGACACTCTGGCTGCTCCTGTAAATCTTACTGTATTGGTCAAACACTACCATTTGTATTAGTATTAATTTTACTCAGCATGATTGGATACTCTTGTAAGAGCCTTAGAGTAGCTGGCTTTGGAGTGTTCTAGTGTCAGTACCAACCTTATAGTCTGACAGAGGGGCATAGTTGATAAATCTGTGCTAGCCTTTCCCAGGTGCATGTGTGTGTTTGAAAATCAAATCTCAATGAGTGTGTGTGCCTTTGAGAAAGGGCACAGAGTACTGACTTCACATTTCATAACAATGGCTGATATGTGACTGGGTGCCATTAAGTGCATTCTCAGTAGATTGCACTGTTACAAATGGCCACATAAATGGTTTTAGCTGAGTGTTTTGAAATATTGATAATTGCAGATTTTTGTTACTTGTGCTGACACACATTAAATATGCATTTAATTCATCTGCAATTTTGGGGGGATTCTAAGTAAGTTTGTCATTAATCATTAATAAACGTACACTGTACTGCCTTTTTGCTTGCAAGCTAAAATCTTCTCTTATTCTCAAGATCACATGCTAATTTTCTTTCATATCTTACCTTTTCATCCTTCACTTTAACCTAAAGGCATATGGGCCATTTGTTTAGCTTTGCCTTATTTCCTAGTTGTTGGATATTTCTTGTAAATGTTAAATGAATTTTTCTTTATATACAATACTTAATTAGTGTGGCATCTCTACACATTTTTATAACAAAATTAGCACATTTTAGGTAGACTCTATTGGTCCAGAAATATTTTTCCAATGTTATATAGCCATAATTTAGATCCTGATCTTTACACACATACACTCAGTCATTTTCACAAATTCTTCCTTAATAATGTATTTTTTTCAAAGTTATATCTTTGAAATATAGTATCCTAACAGAGCTTTGTATTTCAAATGTCATAGCATTATGGTCTGAAGATCCAAGGGGAATATCAGTTTTAACGTCATGTATTAAATTGTTTGCATTAATTTCAACCAGCGTCTTTTGTGACCAACTGAACCAACCCATGGTTGGCCATAATGTCCAATAATTAATGTTCATACTGAGTTGTTTCTATTTGATTAATCTAGTCAACTTGGGAGCATTAAAATCTTTCATAAGTAATATGTGTTTGGAATGGTTTACTATTGAAATTGCGAACGGCACTTGGGCGACAGTCGGATAGTCGAACGTATAAGGTCGTAAACACGGATGTCGAAGACATCATAATCAATATAGGAATGGTTTTAACATGGGTAGAGGTAGGTGTTCAGTATTATTCCCTACTACAAACATCTTCCCTACCTCGACCCATGCTAAAACCGTTCCTAGATTGATTATTATGTCTTTGACATCCGTGTTTACGACCTTATACGTTCGGCTATCCAACTGTCGCCCAAGTGCCGTTCGCAATTTCAATAGTAAACCGTTTGGAATATAGGAAATGCTCTAAAGACAGGTAGTCAATATTCTTCCTTACACTCATCGATGGATTTCTGTAACTGATTCTAATCCTTAAGTTGCCACAGTTTATAACATTTGATACCTCTACTGCAAGTGTTTCTAAATAAAACTCCATCATAACTAAGTGTGCTTACAATGATTCGAAAATTAGAAGTAATATCCCTTCATGTCTTTGTATTTTTTCTTAAGCATTTAAATTTATTAAAACCAGGGAATCCAAAATTACCAGAAGCTCATGTTTGAACATTAACAGCAATTGTGTTTTTCTTGAGACACTGTCTTTAGTAACTTATTCCATTATTACCAGTGCTTATGACATTACAACAATAACATTCAAAAAGTTAATAAAGCTATTCTCTCAAGGAATTTGGTATTTTATTTTTATTAAAATAAATAAATAGATTTAAGGTTTTGGAAGTGATTTCTCCTAGCATTCGTGCAGGAGATATTCGCACTTTAAATACTATTTAATATATTAATTGTTTTAATTACATAGTACAGCTGATTGGTGCTTGTAACATTTGAATGTTCTATTTAAATGAAGGAGAGAATATGCATTATGTACTGATCTGATGAAGCTATTCAGCGAAAGCGCTTATCATTGAATTAAAACGTTTTTAAAATAAGGTTTTTGCCTTATTTTTGTGATTATTCTGGACATTTGGCTGTTGGATATTTGACTGTTGGATATTTGGAGATCCCATTTTCAACTGTGACTACCTGCTTTGCTCCGCTGCCATTATATTACCTTGACTTATATGTTAATAATTGTTTCCTCACTCTGACTTTGTCATAATCCTTACTACTTTGATGATTAAATATTTTCTGAACTTGAGGTGCCTTTCTCTTCCAGTGTTCCCCTTACCCATACTCTTGTCTGGATAATTGCTGTCTTCCCATAATGGAATAAATTCACAAAAAGTTTTAAACATAGTGCTACCCCTCCAGTAAGATAAGAATCTTGAGTTTCCCCTGAATAATATAGTACAGCTCCTATAATTTTGTACAATTAACAAATGCTTATTCCTGTTTGTTCTTAATTTTCCACAAACACTCGACAATGAGTGTATTGTGATAAAATGTATTTCTTAACATATAACAGATAACTAATAATGATAATTTAATACTGGCTTAGTCAATATTATTTTAAAAATACACGCATACATACATACATTCAAATATTTCAGGCATTGGCAATAATGCCCCTCGAGCCTGCCAATATACCAAAACAGTTATCCCCATAATAAGTGTCCAGGTCTTTATTAAAATATCTAAAATAGTGCTTGCTTTATTGTAATTTGGAAGTCTATTCCATGCATCAGAAACTTTGTCAGAGAACCAATCAGTACAGTTCTCATTCCTATATAATCCTATACACAGGTTGTCTAATGATTTTTGTTCTACTACTTTTTGATAACCCCAAATATTCCCAGAAGTAGTTGTCTCCAAATGCCATAAATCACTCATCTTAAATATCCATATGAAACACTGTACAAGTTCAAATATTTTAGTCTTTCATAACAACTTAAATTTTCACATCCATGGATGCCCTTGATATAGTTACTCTTTCCAATTTACTCATGCTTGTTTTCTTATACGGCTTCCATATTGTTATTCCACACTCTAGTTTTGGTCTAATATAATTTATAAACAATTATTTCATCATTTCTGATTTCCTAGACTTTATAAATCTTTTTATTCAACCTATAGTTCTAAAACTACCATTAACCAATTGGTTTGTATGATTAGAAAAACTCAAAGCTGGATTTACCCATACACCCAGGTCTTTCAGTGAATCTACAGTTTCAATCATTATGTTTTGTACTAAATATTTACTTTTAAGCTACTTCTCCCAACACAGGTGCCGGAACCATAGAGCCAGGGGGAGGGGTGACCCCCCCCACTTTAACAACTGCAAGACCTGTCGGAAAAAAATAATGAAGTGGAGTTTTCATGATAATGTGGATTCGTGTGCAGAAGTTAAATTAACTAAACTAGCTGGTCTTGTTCTTTTATTGCCCTGTGTTACAGGACTTATGTTGCTACTGTTCTGTTGGTGCTGCCAGAGCCAGACTCATGTAGGTAAAGTTTTGTTCTTTTATTTATAGGAGTTATGCTGCTCCCCTGTGTGTGTGTGTGTGTGTGTGTGTGTGTGTGTGTGTGTGTGTGTGTGTGTGTGTGTGTGTGTGTGTGTGTTTGTGTAAAATGCTCCAGTTAGGTATATCTGGTGATTAGTGGTACTCAGGCTCAAACAAGAGCCTGAATTCTCTACCCATACCACCACTTGTGTTTCAGGGAGTTGAGTCCATAGCTCTCAACAGTCCAGATTATCACAGAATATTTGGCTCATACCTTTGGTCTGTTCCTCTTAAAATTTGTGGTTTTCTGGCAAATCAGTGAGAAATAAATTCACTAAATAATGATAAACCTTTAAGTTTCAGTCTTCCTATCTTTCAGGAAACACATGGTAACACAAAACACTTTATTTTACAACTTTCTAAGATTATACAAGCAATATTTAAAACGTGTCCCTGGTTTTGAGCCTTTGCCCCACCCAAAAATAAATTTTGGCTTTTTCCAGATTTCTTGTGCTGCAAAGTTGAGAGATTTAGTTGAGTGTCAAGTGGATTTTACAAGGAGCTGAGAGCTTTAGGGGAAGAGACGTTTAGTGCGACTTATGCTAAGTTGCTTGCATTGTTAGTAGCACAACAGACAGTATACTTGCCTTTGATGCAGAAGGCTGTGGGTTCTACTCCCACACTATGCAGATGGATCACTGATACTGTACTGTGTTCTACTTTAAAGGGAGTGGATGCTGCAGTCCTGTGAATGTCCTCCTTTGGAGGAGTTACCTAGTAACTATGTTTCTGTTATCAGTTTGCTATACATTTCCCATTGCAAAATTACTAGCTTATCATTTTTTTAATGTAGCATAGGCAATTTATTTTTCAAGGGCCACAGGTACTTTATTTGTAGATGAAACAATGAAATGTAAAGTTGTTTGCTAGCAGCAACCTCTTCGTTAGTTACAGATCCCTTTAATGTGGAATTATTTAGATGATTTACTTCTGCAGAGATTTTGCATATTTACTGATATTGGTGGATTGTAATGACAGAAGTCTGAGTGGCCTTTTATGGTTAACATTTTTTGAAATGGGTAGTTTTGTCATTATTGGTTCTGCATTTTGTTTCATTGCTTACAAGAAAACTGTTCCAAACTACAAATTTAAAACACATTCTAACAAGTTGTGCTGTATTATACAAGGAATATAATTTAATACAATCAGGTTAATACAACCAGGAAGATGAATCAAAAATGCATACATGTATGCTTGCTCATAGGATGCAGAAGATCAAAGTGGGGGATGAGACCAGTCACCAATGGAGTCCCCCAGGGTTCCGTGCTGAGGCTTTTTCTGTTTGGCATAGACATCTGAAAAGTAGAAGGAAATGCCAAAGGGCTTTGGCCAGCTAAGTCTGAGATGACTGCAAGCTAAGAGCAGCTATTGAATCCCCAAATGACTTAGCCATTATGCAGGAAGGTTTGTCACAAACAATAACTGATGCCAGAATCATCGGATCCTTTGGGAAGTCATCTACTCCAGGGAACTGCCAAATTGACAATGCCCCCGAGAACTTACCTATTTGTTTGGCATTTGGGAACTTGTGTGTACAGTGACCTAACTTTTGAACAACGTGCCCAGAGTCATAAGAAAGTCTTTCTATATTGCACAGCTTATAAACAAATTAATTTTGACTAGATCTAGAGATGTTATTGTCCCCCTTTACAAAGCCCTCATTAGGTCAATCATTTTGTATAATGTCCACTTTGGCATGTATCTGTCCAGATCCATGCAACAATTGGAATACCCACAGAGATACCTTACTAAAAGGATACAAGTCCTAAGCAGTAGGTCTTGCATGGACCACCTCAAAGATTTATCACTATACTCAGTATCCTATAGAGTGCTTAGAAGTGACATGTCTGGCATACGAGGCATCCTCCGACCTAATACAGATGGACCTACTGAACATCAGCAAGTCAAATGGCATCAGAAATACTCAGTCCAGGTATCTAAACTGAATGTTGTGGAGAGATGGGTATATATCACAGAGGCTACCACTGTTCCAGAACAGACTCTCCATTCAAGTAGAACAAAGCTCATCCCTGTCCATATTCATATGCAACTTGGATCTAAAGATGGGTGTAGAGAAAAAGTTCTCCAGGATTGCCCCTCATGCCAATAATAGATAGAAGCAGTTCCTAAATGCTGCATCCCTTACATGGGTCCAATCAAATTATCTATAGTATGATTACATTTATTGTCATTAGGCTAATACACAATTATCAGCCATGGGATAGGTAAGACCAATCAGGAAATGTTAATTCAAGCACCAAAAGGAAAACTGGCTAAGCTTAAAATGTCCTCCAAGTGAACCTATGCTGTGGTAGTAAATAGTTTTTAAAAAATTGCCCTTTTTAGATCACTAAGTACCCCTTTCACCCTCTGCTCCCCCTTCAGTCTCCAACAGCTTCCAGCGCCTCTGACTCCCAAATCTCATATGCTTAGTTTTTCATGTATTTATCAGCATAGACTGACTAGTATAAAAGTAAGGAACATATTACCACAAATAAGGAATGGTAGTTGAGATAAGCTGTACAATTCACTTATAAGTGAAATTAGTACCAACCATTGAATAGGCCAGGTAACTTGGAGCCAAATGATCCAGTAAAACATTGTGTTACCTGGTTATGTTGGAAACCAATAGACTTTGTAATTAGATAATGAGTGCCTTGTTAACTATGTCAATAGCAGTCAGTTATGTAAAGTAATTAACTAAACAGCAAATGACTTAGGCTCATGGGTAGGTATTAGGCAAGCTACCTTTGTGGGCCATTTTAAGCCTAGTCCGTTTTCTTTTTTGTGCTCAAAATAACCTATCCCATTTGGTTACAGATTGGCTTTGCCCATCCTGTGGTTGATAATTATATATTACCCCTAAAGAGAATAACTGGGATCATACCATAGATAATTTGTGGAAACCCATGCATGGGATAAAGCATTTAGGAACTGCATCTGTCCATTAATAGTACAGGAGGCAGTCCTGGGGTAAATTCTCGGTTTCCCATACATAGATTTAGGTTGTGCTTGAAAATGGACAGGGATGAACTTTGTTTTATGTGGATGGGGAGTCTGTTCCACAACAGCAGTATCCTTTGTGAAATATACCTGTTCCTCCAAACTGTTCTGTTGATGTTGCAGAAGACTTTGTCTTAGTACCTAGTCATCATTCTCAGTGAAGGGAAGATATTGCTTAAGACCAATGCTTTTCTTGCCTCTAAAACATGCATAATGAGTTTCATGATGTCTCTCTGCAAGTCCCTTTGGCTGGAGTGGCTCAGGTGATTTACAACCCATATGGACAACCACTAGGTCATAGTCATACTTTGTCTGGTTTAATGAACCTCACAGCCCTTGTGACATTATAGACCCTTGCACCGGTGAAGCAGCTTATAGTCACCCCATTCTTGTCCAGTCTGGTGTGTGTGGATTGTATATGCTGACCCACACAGTTACCTATGACTAAAACATTTCCCTGTATGAAGGAAGACTTTCTGGGCCTTATGAGCTTAGACCTGCTATCCTGTTGACTCTTGACTGATTTGTGTTGAGCTTGATGAAATAATAAACTCTGTGACCTTTCAAAACCAAGTATCAAAATGCAATTAAAAATACATTTCAAATAACTGAATTGCTTGGAAATCATACAAATTTCAGATGGCAAACATTTTGCACAGTTGTTCTAACCAGAAAAGTAAACTACTTAAACATTTTAGATTCTTACATGCATATTTCATTAAACATACTCTCCATTACCAACTAAAGCAGAAATCATAGTGAGGGTGTAACACTACAGAATTTTCAAACAACATATTAACAATGCACTGCATAACCCACAAGCAAGGGATAAAGTAGTGCTTGTGAATCTACACAAATGTTATGCTTTACTGTTTTAAGATACACATTCAAGTTTCTATTGCTATAATATGGTTTCCTGTACTGCATTCACGTGTTTTTTGCAAATGCTTTATAGTCAAAGGAAGTCTGAAGTATGACAGGAACTGAGTTAGTTGTGGCTGTGGCAGGCCTAGCTCAACAGAATACTGCTGAAATGCTAGGCTGATCCACTATGGATGTATCTGCATGTAACCCGGCAGGTCATTTTAACAATACATCATAATATAGCAGGTTTAACACAGTTCCTGAAGTCTTTCTGAATAGTTCACGTTTCCATGGACACACAGACACACACACACACACGCACACACGCACACACACACACACACACACACACACACACACACACACACACACACACACACACACACACACACACACACACACACACCAACCTTTAATTCCTTCCTTTTCAACAGAACAAAAAGAGAGGAAGCAAGTTCAGACACATGCCATGGTAGATGTGTAGCCTATCAGCATTCTTTACAATTAAACTTTGAGCAGTTATACAGTTACTAAAATCAGAAAGCCATATTCTGTAGGTCTTTAATTCAAATAGTACATCTAGGAGCAGAGTGTACCACTGTGCACCTCACTGATCAGATACATCATTGTATACATTGCTGCATTTTGTAACCAAAAACAAACCATCTAAAACAACTTGAAAAAGTCCAGTGGTTCTTCACAAATAAAATCATAATGCTGTGGAACTTGAACTATTCAGAAAAACTTCAGGAACTATTACTATACTCCATATGCTACAGATTATTCACACCTGAACTCTGCCTGGTGTATAAAGCAATGTCTGATTTACTTCCATTTGGAAGTATAGACTGGAATTCACTGCCACAGAAGGTATCACCATACTGGCCCAGTTCAGGCTAAAAATAATCTTAAGTATCAGCAACAGACGAAGTGACAGATACATTCCAAAATTATAAAATAAGTTTTCACTTCAGATCAAATGTTAGGCATTAACTTCTTTCAGACCCAATCTTGATATATATCAGAAGCAGAACATATCAATATGGGATTACAGCAATTAAGCTTCTTGAAGTCCAATAGGTCATAAGCTTGACAACTGAACATGTAAGCCTATGTTTATCTAATACCATATCGGTGCGACACTTAAATATTTAATATACATAAGTAAGAACAAATCCCAGAAAATAAACATTTACTTCCAAGCAATGCTACTATTAAAATTTATACAAGATTGGTAGTTTGAGTGGACAAACTCAGAGTTCATACTCATCAGGGTATGTAGCACATATTAGATATTTCAGCAAAGGCAGCCACATGCAGGGTTGCTTTCTGGAAACTTGCATGGCTTGGAACAGTATTATAATGAGGATGTCCGATCCAAACTATGGAATCCTCCAGTGATACAAGATATTTTATTTACTCAAACAGCTAAAAACATTATTACAGACTTTTATAAAGGAAAAATTATATCTTCTTTTAAATAAATGTACATACCTCCTACCTGACAATTTCAAAAGTACTTCCAAGGGGTTCCATAAAAAAAAAACAGCAAAAGGAAACTAGAATGATTATATATGAAATTCAGCAGAAAATGGCACATATATACCCTTTTCTCCACTAGATACTTTCTAAATGACTAATAGCCTCCTTTCTTTTGCTTCATAACTTCAGTACCCCATAGGAAGAACATTTTAGTCATACACTGATACTTTGTAAATGACTAAAAGCCTCCTTTCTTTTGCTTCATCACTTCAATACCCCATAGGAAGAACATTTTAGTAATATTTTCTAATGGCAGGAGATAGCCAGAGACAAAAGGGCTTTACAAAAATACAGCAGGGTTAAGCAAAAAGCAAAAGTAAGT